>NC_000075.6:117859643-117864643 GCF_000001635.26 Mus musculus | reverse complement strand
ACAGTTATAAGGTAGCGGACCTATAAGACAGGAGGACGTGTCCCATAGAGAAGGAAGGGCACTGCTCCCCTGGACTCAGAGTAGGAAGGCAGAGGGAGAACTTTGCAGGAAACCTGTCTCGAAAAAACAAACAAAAAACCCAAAAAACCAAAAACAACAAAAAACCCAAAACAAAACAAACAAACAAAAAAAAAAGAAGGAGAAGGAGAAGGAAGGAGAAGGAGAAGGAGAAAAGGAGAAGGAGGAGAGGGGGAGAGGGAAGGGAAGGGGGAGGGGGAGGGGGAAGAAGAAGAAGAAGAAGAAGAAGAAGAAGAAGAAGAAGAAGAAGAAGAAGAAGAAGAAGAAGAAGAAGAAGAAGAAGAAGAAAAATGCAGAGCTTCTAGGCTGAAAGACACATCATAGTGCCCAAATGAGGTTCCCATATTTGGGAAGTCCACACAAATAGTCAAAAAAGGCAGCACACAAGTACCTCTATACCTTGTCTTTGGGATCTGCTGCCCTCTTCTGGCCTCTGTGGGCACAGCACACACATAGTGCAGAGCCATCCGGGCTGGCAAAACACTTGAACTCATAAAATATAAAAACAAAATAAAACAAATAAACCCTTTAAAATGTACCCTGTGAAAGCTGGGCATGTTGGCACACGCCTTTAATCCCAGCACTTGGGAGGCAGAGGCAGGCAGATTTCTGAGTTCGAGGCCAGCCTGGTCTACAAAGTGAGT
Organism: Mus musculus; assembly: GCF_000001635.26. Lineage (NCBI taxonomy): Eukaryota > Metazoa > Chordata > Mammalia > Rodentia > Muridae > Mus > Mus musculus. The sequence goes on along the minus strand of NC_000075.6, from coordinate 117,863,921 downwards.
TCCAGGACAGCCAGGGCTACACAGAGAAACCCTGCCTCGAAAAACCAAAAAAAAAAAAAAAGTACCCTGTGACATGAGATAGCAACACATGGCCAGAGCATGTCCCCTTTCCTCTTCTCCCCAAATGTTCAAAGCAGCCCTGCCCCTCCCCCACAGTCCCGTCTCTACCTCTCTCCTCCCCAGTCACACCTCTCTCCTTTTTTTAACTATTTTCTCTGTCCTTCAGTTTATTGAGCCATAATTTACAAGCAGTAAAACTCTTTTTAACATGGACAGTTCAATACATTTTGAAATTCTGTGTGGCCCGTGTACTTACCAGCAGGATGAGGAAGAGGATGTCTGTCTGTGTCATCCCCAGCGTGTTCCTAAGCACACAGCCCTCTAGGCATTGTCCCCAGCTGGTCTCAATACTTGGTGTAAATAGAACAGTGTGGTTAACCACTGTCCCACTTCAGTTCCTGGATTCGGTGTGAAGAAGCCCCCATTGCTTGAGGCTGTGGCAGTTCTCCAAGAACGGCTGCTCGTGCTTCTGAGTGGAACCTTGCTTCCCTGAAGAGATAATCACACTCACTTGAGGGGTGTTGTATCCTGCAAGGCGCTTCCAAGTTCCTGGAAGCCAAGGTGATGGACTATAGGTTTAAAAAAAAATGAAGGAAAACCTTAGGCACCTTTTGGGAGTGGTGGGTAGAGAAGGATCCTTTAAGAGCTGACAGTAAGCCATCTTCATTGTTTTGTGTGCTTGCTTTGTAGCCTGGACATCTCTTTGGTGAGAGTCTATTCCAGTCTTTGGCCTATTCTCAGGGGCAGGGTTGTATTCTCATTGACACAATCTTCACTTAGGGTTGGATTTCAGAAACCCCAATGGAAGTCTGAGGAGCGAACAAAGCAACAGCCATCTCCAGCTTCCTCTTCTGAGGCTTTGCCCACAGTTATTGGGCATTTACCAGGCGTCACTCACAAAGCAAGGTAGACTCACATCGGCTGATCTCATTTCAAGCTGTCCAGTAATTCCGAGGAATAACTGGTACTGACCAGGGGTCCCATGGCTGCTGTATGACAGAGGGGAGGCCTCTAGTCTCCTCCACCTCTTGAAGTGGGACTCACAGCTGGTTTAGTGTCTTGGCCATGTGACCACCATGGTCGCCATCTTCCTCTCTGTCCTTGTCATTGTATTCCCCTTGCTTGCACTGCCCTGGCTGTTCTTAAAGCAGCCTTCAGGTAAAATAACTCATCCGCCCCTCATTGGCATGCAAACCAGAACACCAGCTAAAAGCACAAGAGGACACTCTGAGCTTCACTTTATCCACCTCAGAAGTTAGCACACTAAGAATCCTCCAGAGAACTAGAAAGTCTGAGATGTTCAGGTACACGTTGCTATCCAAGGACGTCCATCTCTGTCAGCTAAGTTGCACTGCTGTGGTTTCCCGGGGGGGGGGGGGGGCTCTGCACCAGGATGAGCCAACCCTTCGAGGGCTGGCTTAAACCCTGTTTCCCTCCTGTGGGTTGTGGAAAACTCTAGCAAACCATGGCAACACTCTCCTTTGGATACTTTCTCCCGCCCGCTGCTAGGACTTTTAATTAATTAATTAATTAATTAATTAAGGTGTGTATGCTTCAAACTTCCACCGGGGTTTCCGAAACGTAAAACATGAAAATATCAGATGTATCAATAAGGATGCAAACAGTTCATTTCCCCCTTAAAATTGGCCAAAGATAGACTTTCCGGTTTCTATTTATTTATTTATTTGAGGCAGGGTTTCTCTGTGTAGTCCTGGCTGGCCTTGGACTCAGAAATCTGCCTGCCACTGCCTCCCAAGAGCTGGGATTAAAGTCGTGCACCACCACCGCCCGCCTGGATAGACTTTCATCACAGAAACACAGAGATGGAATCGGGCTCCGGAGAGGATGAGTCACATCAACATGAGGGCGATTGGCCACAGAGGCCAGAAGAGGGCGTGCGGTACCCTGGAGCTGCCCAATGCGCATGCTAGAAATGGACGTCAGGTCCTCCGCGAGGGCAGCAAGCGGTTTCAACTGCAGAGCTATCTCTCCAGTAAAGACATTAATGAATTGGGATGTGGAGAGGTCTCAGCTCAGTCAGTGAAATGCCCGTCCAAAAGCACGAGGGCCTGAGTTCAGATCTCCAGCACCCACGAATAAAACCCAGCACCGCAGCACAAGCCTCTCACTGCAGTGCTGGAGAAGCAGCCACAGAGCATGCGCAGAGCTGGCTGGACAGGCGGGCTAGCCAATCTGTAATTATTGGGTTCTGTAAGAGACCCAGTCTCAAAATAGAAGGTGGGAAGTGACAGCAGAAGACACCTGGTGCGCCCCCCCCACACACACACACAAAGGCTACATACAACGCACGTACACGCAAAGTAAATAAAATAACGAAGTGGCGATGAATGTACTCTTGTAGAGTTCTTTCCTCGATACCACTGAAATCATTGAGCAAAAACAACATGAGCAAAAACCAGAATCACTGTTGAATCTTGGAGGCTGGATGAAAGGGTAAAAGGGGGCATGTGGTCATTCCTGGGAAGGGTGCCCTGGGACCATGTTGTCTGGATTGGGTCTGCAGCGGTCCTCCAGGGACATTCTCACCTGTCCCTTACAGCGTGCCTCCACCTTCCTGTCTTCATGGCTGAGGGTTAGCCATCACGGCAGTGGTAACTAACTCTCCTCGGTGTTTCTGGATCGCTGTGTTCACCTGTGGTGTTCCTTCGCCCCCTCTGTTCTTCACTTCCATGTTCCCTGAACAATTCCTCACCAGCCTTCAGAATTTACCTCAACATCTCAAGGAAGGTTTTGTTCCTAGGTTTACCTGTTTAACCTAATAGAAGCCAAGAGTCAAATCCCTGATGACATGACTCCATACATTCTCAGTTGTGTGAGCAATTTATTTCAGTCTGTTATTTTCTCAGATCTTTTTCTAACTACAATATATCACATGTAGCCCCCCTCTCTCTTTCGTGTGTGTGTGTGTTTCTGTGTGTGTGTGTGTGTGTATGTGTGTGTGTGTATGTGTGTGTGTGTGTGTAGGTGTGTGTGTAAAACTATTTTGAGATGCGGCCTCTGTGTAGAGTCCATGCTGACTCAGAGTTGTTACGTAGCTGGGCTAGCCTTGAACTCCTCATCACCCTAGCTCCGTCTTCCAATTGTTAAGATTACAGGCATGCACCACCATTTTGGGTTTATGAACTGCTGGGAAATTGAGCCCAGGGCTTTATGTGTGCTAGGCAATGTACAAACTAACAATATAACTGCTCAATGGTGTGGCTAAAGGGAAGGGTTTTATTGTAGATACGAGAGAGATCAGCCAGAGGCATCCGAGGTGTATAGAGCAGAGAAAGGAAACGGAACATAGCCGGCAGCCTGGACCTGGCTGGGGTGGAAGCATGACTAGAACGGGGAGGAGGGAAGTGTGGAGGGGAGAACAGAGAGGGAGAGCAAGGGGAGAGAGGGGGGAGGAGAACGGGGGGGGGGCAAGGAGAGGGGTGATTAGCTGGGGGGTCAAGGAGGTGAGAAGAGCCAAGATGGACTTTGAAATGAGTGTGGTGTGTGTGATACTGAGGGAGCCTGGGGCGGGGGGCAGCATACAGTGTGTACACTTTACTGTGTAATGAACACCTCAAATAGCCATTTGTCCCTTCTGCCTTTTGGAATTTGGGGAACCGGAGTTTCCTTTGGATGTAGCAGGTAACTACTCTAGCAACTGGCTGCATATCCAGCACCTTTCTAATGTATTTTTTGACCTAAAAGACTAGGTACAAATTATCTGATTAATTATATATGTAATTCTACTTTCTGGTCTAGACTGGTCCATGTCCTCACTCACCCCACAGGCTAGCAAAGAAACATAACACAGGAGTATAAGTAAATAAAGCAGATACACACGTACTTGGCAGCGAGTGGCCCTCCGGTGACTCTGTGTGCACACTCAGAATCCCGACCCCACTGTATTTATGCCAAGGCATCCATGCAGAGGAGGGGAGGGGCAGCCGAAGTGGCCCGCTACTTCCTGACCTTGGGACTTGACATCTTCCTCGACGTCTTTCTATTTCCTCCAGTGTTTTATCTTCCTGCAGCACTGGCATTGGGAAACGCGTAGTGTCACCAACTCCACTTCCTGTGTGAATGTTAAACATCATAAATCAAGCACATTGTTCTTTCCCAGTGACATCAGCTTAGCCTTGGAGCAAGCATTCATTGGCATCCGTTGGAGGCGGCACGCACGTTGGAGCTTTGAGCCCCAGCCTACAGCTTCGTGGCCGT